>NC_058085.1:15074330-15076830 GCF_014858855.1 Bufo gargarizans
GCAGCGGCCCCCAAGGAGACACATTATATACTGCACATGACATGGGCTGGGGATGATGGGCAGGCAGCGGCCCCCAAGGAGACATTATATACTGCACATGACATGGACTGGGGATGATGGGCAGGCAGCGGCCCCAAGGAAACATTATATACAGCACATGACATGGGCTGGGGATGATGGGCAGGCAGCGGCCCCCAAGGAGACATTATATACAGCACATGACAAGGGCTGGGGATGCTGGGCAGGCAGCGGCCCCAAGGAGACATTCATATACTGCACATGACATGGGCTGGGGATGATGGGCAGGCAGCGGGCTGCGGGTCCCAAGGAGACATTATATACTGCACAAGACATGGGCTGGGGATGCTGGGCAGCGCGGGCTGCGGGCCCCAAGGAGACATTATATACTGCACATGACATGGGCTAGGCATCTGCGGCAGGCTAGCGGGCCCCAAGGAGACCATTATATACTGCACATGATATGGGCTGGGGCTGCTGGGCAGGCAGCGGCCCCCAAGGAGACATTATATACTGCACATGACATGGGGCTAGGCTTATCTGGGCAGGCAGCGGCCCCCAAGGAGACCTTATATACTGCACATGACATGGGCTGGGGATAGCTGGGCAGGCAGCGGCCCCCAAGGAGACTTATATACTGCACATGACATGGGCTGGGATAATGGGCAGGCAGCGGCCCCAAGGAGACATTATATACTGCACATGACAAGGGCTGGGGATGCTGGGCAGGCAGCGGGCCCCAAGGAGACATTATATACTGCACATGACATGGGCTGGGGATGCTGGGCAGGCAGCGGGCTGCGGGCCCCAAGGAGACATTATATACTGCACATGGACATGAGCTGGGATGATGGGCAGGGCCGCGGCCCCAGGGAGACATTATATACTGCACATGACATGGGCTGGGATGATGGGCAGGCAGCGGCCCCAAGCAGACATTATATACTGCACATGACAGGGCTAGGCTTCGGGCAGGCAGCGGCCCCAAGGAGACATTATATACTGCACAATGATATGGGCTGGGGATGATGGGCAGGCAGCGGCCCCCAAGGAGACATTATATACTGCACATGACATGGGCTGGGAGATGGGCAGGCAGCGGCCCCCAAGGAGCATTATATACTGCACATGACATGGGCTGGGGATGCTGGGCAGGCAGCGGCCCCAAGGAGACATTATATACTGCACATGACATGGGCTGGGGATGATGGGCAGGCAGCGGCCCCCAAGGAGACATTATATACTGCACATGACATGGGCTGGGGATGATGGGCAGGCAGCGGCCCCCAAGGAGACATTATATACTGCACATGACATGGGCTGGGGATGCTGGGCAGGCAGCGGGCCCCAAGGAGACATTATATACTGCACATGACATGGGCTGGGGATGATGGGCAGGCAGCGGCCCCCAAGGAGACATTATATACTGCACATGACATGGGCTGGGGATGCTGGGCAGGCAGCGGCCCCCAAGGAGACATTATATACTGCACATGACATGGGCTGGGGATGATGGGCAGGCAGCGGCCCCCAAGCAGACATTATATACTGCACATGACATGGGCTGGGGATGCTGGGCAGGCAGCGGCCCCCAAGCAGACATTATATACTGCTCATGACATGGGCTGGGGATGATGGGCAGGCAGCGGCCCCCAAGGAGACATTATATACTGCACATGACATAGGATGGGCTTCTGGGCAGGCAGCGGGCTGCGAGCCCCAAGGAGACATTATATACTGCACATGACATGGGCTGGGGATGATGGGCAGGCAGCGGCCACAAGGAGACATTATATACTGAACATGACATGGGCTGGGGATGCTGGGCAGGAAGCGGCCCCCAAGGAGACATTATATACTGCACATGACATGGGCTGGGGATGATGGGCAGGCAGCGGCCCCCAAGGAGACATTATATACTGCACATGACATGGGCTGGGGATGCTGGGCAGGCAGCGGGCCCCAAGGAGACATTATATACTGCACATGACAAGGGCTGGGGATGCTGGGCAGGCAGCGGCCCCCAAGGAGACATTATATACTGCACATGACATGGGCTAGGCTTCTGGGCAGGCAGCGGCCCCCAAGGAGACATTATATACTGCACATGACATGGGCTGGGGATGATGGGCAGGCAGCGGCCCCCAAGGAGAAATTATACTGCACATGACATGGGCTGGGGATGATGGGCAGGCAGCGGCCCCCAAGGAGACATTATATACTGCACATGACATGGGCTGGGGATGCTGGGCAGGCAGCGGCCCCCAAGGAGACATTATATACTGCACATGACATGGGCTGGGATGATGGGCAGGCAGCGGCCCCCAAGGAGACATTATATACTGCACATGACATGGGCTGGGATGATGGGCAGGCAGCGGGCCCCAAGGAGACATTATATACTGCACATGACATGGGCTGGGGATAATGGGCAGGCAGCGGCCCCCAAGGAGACATTATATACTGCACATGACATGGGCTA